>NC_141069.1:1605000-1652500 GCF_041138505.1 Cibotium barometz
CTCACAATCGTATTTTTCAATTGCTAATCTATTTTTCTTTTCATCCATCTCATTTTGCTATCCTCTAAATATCTACTTTATCCCTTTACACCTTATTTCTCACAACTTCTTAAGATGGTATTACCCTACTCCAACATCCACAAAACTTCTCATGTGAAGAAGGCTTCGTAGAAATGATCACAACTAAAGGGTTGGAATTCTTACCAGTATCTCCAACACCATGGTATGGCGGCTTATTGAGTCAGCATGGCAAAAATGTTGGAAAGAAAAGTTGTGCCCTACTTTGGTTGATATGGCAGAGCCTAGATGGATATGTTCCAAATGCTTGGCTTGGATCCCTAATCCCTAGTATATAAGGGAGGATGCACCATTGGCCCCTCTCATCCCTCCACCTTTATGGTGGATTAAAGGGATTGAGGTGAGAAGGGGGCCCAACCTCAGGATGACCAACTCCTACTGGGGTTTGTGCTTTGTGCATATGCATGTGGTGTGGACTCCAATATGGTATCAGAGCCTGGTGTAGCAGGGGTACGTCTGTGGTGTAGCTACTCATGAGTGTGTTCATTGGCATGATGGTGGGATGTGGCACAGGTGGTTGGGGTGGTTATTAGTCACACGGGCATTGGTGGGGACATGGCTATGCATCGGGCTGGTTGTCGGGCTTCACTTTTGTGGGGGGGGGCGGGGGGTGGAAAGGAAAGATGTGCCCTCCTTTGGTTGACACATGGTAGGCTAGTTGGATATATCCCACATTCTTAGCTTGGATCCCTAATCCCTAGTATATAAGGCAGGATGCACCATTGGCCCCTCTCATCTCTCCACCTTTATGGTGGATGAAAGGGATTGAGGTGAGAGGGGGGCCCGGCCTCAAGTTGGCCAACTCCTACTACGGTTTATGATTTTTGCATATGCCTATGGTGTGGAATCCAATAAAAAAGTAAATGACACTAGTGTATATCTCACAAGTGTACAAAGTATTGTATATCAACATGTGGGTTTCATTTTACTTTATAGTAGAGTACACCAACATATATCAGCCATGGCCTTAAATGGTAAATCTACTATAGAGTGTCTACATGTTGACTATCCTATTGAGCTCTCAATGCACAATATCTCTACTTCACTTTAGGAATTTAAGCAACTCAAAAACCTTCACATCATATCTACTAACAAACCTCTCACTAACACTTCACCTCCAGGTAACTTGTCTATTTCACCACCTTCTTCTCCACCTAATGGTGTCCAAGAATCCATAGGAATTGATGGTTTATAAATTACTTGTGTTCACTCACCATCTCTATAGGCTATGATAAAATACTGGATGCAAGTACCATAGAAGATTAGGATATATTATTGGGGTTGAGCATAAAAAATTCACAAAGTCAGAGATGCAGTTGCCTTCTAAGAAATAATTAAAACTCTAAGGTGGTTATCTCTCAAAAAGCCTCACAAATGATGCCATTGTACCCTTGGAAGCTTTAGCAAAGAAGGTTTAAAAAATGTTCACAACTTGGAAAGCCTATCTCATACAAGAGGAGGCTTCCAACCACTTGACTCTACATTGTAGGGTCATCATTGAGTAGGATATGAGGCTTCAACCAACTTGGATAGTTCCCTTTTTAAAGCATCCAGATTATTGAAAAAAATCCAATCTCCAATGGTAAAGAGGATTGAGCCCCTCTACATGATGCCAATCATTTGACAACATCCTTGGGAAGTGCACATATAAATGAAGGATGAAGGTAAAACTGATACATTTAATTTTCCATACTTTCAACAACTATGGCCAACAATAGTCAAGGATATGATACAAATTGTAAAAGACTTCATCACAACAAGTTTGAAAGCAAAGTCCTAATGCTAGCCACTTTAGTATGAAAGCATAGTCCTAGACCTTGTAGTGATTCTTTGCTTTACTCATCCTTATCCTCAACATGTTCACGCCCTTTTTGGTCAATAAAGGCCCCACATTTCATCGATAGCTATGCTCTTCTTTGACATCAATAAAGGCCCCACATTTCATCAATTTATGAATAACTTTAGATCATACAACATTTCTTTTTCCAGTGACCCGAGGATGGGATCACCTTTAGGAAGGGGGATTTGTTAACCATCTCTAACAGTTAACACTAGTCTTGTAATTGAGCACTAAAGTGGCTATAGCCACATAAGTTGCTCAAGGTCTCATTTAGATTATCAAAAGTAGGAATAGGTAACCATATTGAAACTTAGTAAGTAGCACATAGATTAGCTCCCCTAACAAAGTGCATCATATGGGAATTTGATTTTACCCAAAAAAGTGAAATTTTAAAACTAAGACTTTACTAAAAATTAAAAGCTACAAAAGTAGCTGAAATATTTAGCAGCACGCTCTAATTAGAGGGCCAAAAAATGTTGTCAGCTTGGATTTTATCATCATTTTAAGTGAATACATACATTGTGTACATGTTGATACATTTTTCATAGGATTTTTGGCATGTGTAAAATTTATTGATTGGGTTTTAATAAGATATACAAACATTTAGTGCTACTTGGCAGATTCCACCTAGTTTATGACTATTGAAAAATAGTATTTTTGTTTCATTCTTTGCGGCTCTATTTGTTTTCAACTCCGTATATGTGTTAAGAAGAGTTTCCTAAGAGGATTTTGTTTGAAAATAACTTAAGAGATTTGATTTATAAAAAAAACCTTTTAAAAGCCACAAAAGTGGCTTTTTTTAAACAAGACTAGTGTTAACATGAGGTCTACGGTCTTTTCTCAATACATTTTTAACTCATTTCAGCACTAATTTCACTCATAAATGCAATATAAATGTATTGGTTGCCTTCTGCTTTGCAATAGTTTCCATCTTTTATTGTTTGTAAAGTAGCTACCCCTAATTCTAATGCAATATAAATGTATTGGTTGCTTCTACTTTGTAAATATAAATGTATTGGTTGCTTCTACTTTGTAAAATTTTCCATCTTTTATTGTTTGTAATAATTGGCTAGCCCACTATGTGAGCTTCATTGCCAACAAAGAGGAGACTTACTACATTATAGAGCTCGAATCTTTGTTTTGGGTGCTCTAGGGTGAACACATTTACTCTCATAATACAAATTTGTATACAAGTCAATTTTCTCTCATAATACAACACACTCTCCCATTAGTCTATTGAGCTCTTTCTTTTCTTAAGCTTATGCATGCTTGTTGTAAACCCTCTTATTATTTGCTTCTACACATGCTTACTTGCTTGCTTATGTGAGGGAGGTAAAATTAGAGGAGTAGAGAGTGTGAGAAGGGCTCTTCACACCAACCCCTCTTCCTTCAAATTTGGTGTGGTGTGATTAGTTTGTACAACCCATGCAGACTCCCGAAACTTGACAGTGTTGGAGGGAGAAGCAGCAAACTAGGCTACAAGTTCGACATTGGGAAACACCTAACGACATATAAGCACAACGGTAAGTCGTCTAACCGCTTGCAACAAGAAGACTTTCTAACAGCCTACAAGAAGAATCCAAATTATGCCAAATAGGTGAAGGAAGAAATTGATAAGTTAGTGAAGGTAGGATTCATCTACGTAGACAAGATGACTTGGCTGTCACCTTGTCTACCTAGTGTAAATGCAATAACTAAGATATATCCATTCCCACTCCCATTTATAGATTCTATGCTTGATGTTGTACGAGCCATGAAATGTATTCCTTTTGGCATGGATTTAGTGTTTTTAATGGCTCTCGTAAAGTTAGCTCGATAGATGCTACTATTGCAAGAACTTGATTTTTCCATTTGTGATCATACACCAGGTAACCAACATGCAATTACAAATTTCTTGTCCCAGATTGAAACAAGGAAGCCATCACAGGGAGTGTCGGATCAATTTTTAGATGAAAATTTCAATTAAACCGTACCTCTAGATTTGTACGGTGAAATGCTTTTCTTTTTGATACACAAAACCTTTTTGGAGGGAATTAATTAAGACCACCAGGGCAAAGATTGACCCTCTAGAGTAAAATGTTTATAGTGGTACGTGAACACTTGTACAAGATGGGAATTGATCAAATCCTTTACTAGTGTGTGTAGCATAAGCAACATGCCGTATTGATAGAAGCCCATCAAGGAATACGTTGGAGGACATTTCTTCGAGGAAGTGACAAGTTGGAAGACATTTCAAGCAGGATTGTGGTGGTCTACAATTTTGAAGGATACGTGAAAATTTGCATAAGAGTGTGATGTCTGGGTCTCATCAAGAGCGGAATGCAGTGGACTAGATGCTACATAATTTGGTCCTACCCCTAAACCACTTCAAAAATGCGGTATTGATTTTGAAGTCCATTCAAACCTCTTACTCACACCAAATTGACAATAAATATATTCTGGTAGTAGCAGATTATTCCACCAAGTGTGCAAGGCTCAGGATTTAAGAGATAACAAGACACATCAATTATAAAAAAAATTATGAGTCAACCACCATGATCTAGTTTAGATGTCCAATTTAATTAGATTGAATTAATCAGTGAGATCAAGGAGTGCATTTTCTTCTAAAGATTGACCAATTGACATATGATTATTCATAAAAGATCAACTTGAATTAGTCAATGATTAAGGAGAGCATTTTATTAATGGTCATACAAAGATTGACCCATTGACATATGATTATTCATAAAAAAAAAATCTACTGTGTTTATCCGTAAGAAAATGGTCAAGCTAAGTTTCTACAGCAAGATTGTGAAGAAAGTAGTTAATGAAAACCGAACAAATTGGGACGACAATTTTCATTCTTCTCTCTAGGCATTTTAGAAGCAATGGTTCCAATAGAATTCATAGTACCCAATCTAATACATGTAGCAATTTTTTCCACATTCCCTCTGGAGGAGTCTAAGGAGCATCAGGTTTAACAATTACTTGCTCTTGGTGAGAAGCGCCTCTAGAGTCTATAGATTGCTGATGTTATCATTCAACACTCTTAAAAACTTTGGGTGGGTTTCGGATGTTTGAAGTTGGTGATTTAGTCTTATTATTTAATTGTTGGTGTGGGGCCACATCCCCTCGAAAAGCTGAAGCTCTGCTGGAATCACTGTACTGGTGGATAATTGGATCTGAAACTTTTGAGCTTACAATAACTCATGGTGTGAAGCTTCCCAAGACAATGGTGATGAATAATCGCCCTTACTAGATATCCATAAAGATTGGATCTAAAACTTTTGAGCTTACAAACAACAATAGGTGATGGTGTGAAGCTACCCAAGACAATGGTGATGAATAATTTTGGCTCAGAGCCATATTTTGAAAACTTACTCAAATCCACACTTTATTATGTCTCAGTTCAATTTATATTAATAATGAACCACATGTCATACACGCTTCATTTTAGCGAGAGTAGTTATTCGAATGCATCTTATTAATCTTGGATTTGGTGTGGTTTGGTAGTTATTATCACCACCCTATCACTCTAATTTATGATTATGACCGTAATCATAAAAGGGTGTGCATCATCATCATCATCTCGATTTACAAAAGTTCCCATTATGATCATGTTCACTTTGAGCCTTCACACTATTTACTTTCACTTTCTTATAACTGCTCTCTCATTTTGTTTTTTGGCAACCTTTGTGCTCTCATAATCTTTATACTCTTTGAGTTTTACTTGTCTTCTTGCTTTGATCATGGTAGAATTCAAGAAACTCTCCATTATATATAGTAGAGAGTGTTTCTGTTAATCCCAAAATGGGGTACAAGTTGTTAAGATGATAACATGATCTAAACTCATTGTTAAAGTTCATTGGAAGTGAATTTGATCTTAAAAGATAAAAAATGTTGGCATACAAACCACAATTTTTTACACGACCGAAGTAGTTAAGAGAAAATTACATCAAAATTATTTCTTGTTAAGATGACTACATGATCTAGACTGATTGTTAAAGTCCATTGTGGTAGAGAAATTGCACTTAAAAGATCAAGTCCATTTGGCATGAAAAAGCGGAGTTTTTCATGGGCATGCGTATATATCTAGAGTTATTCATGTGTGACTATGTCTGAGATATTCATGCCATGATCATATTTTGGATTAACTTAGTTTATGGATGGTGCTTAGTCTAATCAAGTGAGGAAACAATACTAATCCAAGTTATCACCTTGATGTTGAATCCTGTGGGTGAATTATTTAGGTGTGACAAACTAGAGTTATTCTTGCCATGAATAACTCGGACCTTAGGTAACTAGAGGATCATAAACAAGGAAAATTTGAGTCCACGCACAAAACTTTGGCATGTTGAAACATCTTTACATGCACTTAAGATAGGAAAAGATTTTGCGATATAAACGTGCTCCAGAGAGGACAGTGCATCTAATTACCAAGGAGCTTCCTACCAAAGGACAATGCATCTGTCTACTAAAGGAGCTTCCTACTACAAGAGGAAAATGCATCTAACTACCAAGGAAGTATTGGATCTAGTCCTTCTTCACCTCAACTAGCACACACCAAAGTTGTTAAGGAAACCTACCCTGACCATGTCGTGTGTTGAGATATTGTTCTCAACTAGTTCTACGATGGACATTGATGACCGGCCTGGGTGATAGCTTCTGCATCTACACCACTGGCATGGTTGGTGAGATTATGGGTGATATGCGGCCAGTGGGATGACAGGCTGTGTGAACCATTTTGGATTACTAGAGACTGGCATAGTTATAGCGCAGCTCATTTAGTCAGGTGGTTCACATTATGGACCGACCCTTGTATGTTGTAGTAGTTGAGTACTAACACATATAGTGTGTACTCTAATCTTTATGTTATGTTGGTTGAGTAGAGAAGAAGAAGATAGAAGAAAATTCAGCTATCCATCTCTCTCTTGTGTCTTGCTCTCTCTTTTGTGTGTGTGTTTGCTTGCTAGGGTTTGAAGCCCTCCCTTTCTCCCACATTCTCTTTATAGTATCAGAGCCTAGTTCGTGTGAGAGCTAAGGAGGCAAGCAAGAGGCAAGAACAAACAAGGAAGGAAGCAGTACTACACGGGTAAGAGCACCATCATCACTTTCCCCTTCTTGGTTTAGGTACAACACCCCCTCATCACAGTAGCTTTGGGAGCTACATATCTCCAATTGAGGAGTTGTCTTTGTGGGAGAAGAGCTATAGGGCAAGTATATTATCCTATTGGATGTAGTTTTTCAGCCAGATTTGTGTTTCGGGTGCGTTACGAGCCCCGTTTCATCATTGCAGTGTATTTTTGGTAGTTTTTTAGAAGTTCTAATAGAGAATTATTTTTGCTCGAAATCTGGTTATTACAGTACAACAGTGCATTTTGGAAGTGAAGATAAGGTTTTCACATGTATTGTTGATACTGGGTGTATGTACATGTACTCTTGTCACATTTTGTGACACACAGGCTGTGCTGAAGTACTGCTGCTACAGCAATTATAGGAGATACTGCTGTATTATAGGTTGTATATATAGAAGTTGTCTGTTTGTTGCAGGTTATTTGATTGTTGTAGGAAAACATGTGTGACGAAATTAATCAGATTGTTAGTG
This sequence comes from Cibotium barometz, assembly GCF_041138505.1. NCBI lineage: Eukaryota > Viridiplantae > Streptophyta > Polypodiopsida > Cyatheales > Cibotiaceae > Cibotium > Cibotium barometz. The sequence continues at coordinate 1,612,503 of NC_141069.1, forward strand.
AGAAGCTGGATAAGAATAGCTTCCATGCTTGGAAGTTCAGAATGACCAATTTCCTAATGGGGGTAAAGGATTTTGGGATTATGTAGAAGGAGACAATGAGGAGCCTCCAGAGTTATCTGAGGACAATGCCACTCATGTAGATATAAAGGCATTCAAGGATTGGAATCAAAGTGCAAGAAAAGTCATGTACTCGCTTTCAATTAGTGTCACAGACACTATGATAGGACACATACATGATGCAAACACTCCAGCAGTTGCATGGCAAAATCTAGTTCAGATGTTCCAAACTAACACAAAGGCAAGAAAGTTGCAGTTAAAGCAAGAGTTGCATACTCTGGAAAAGAAAAGCATATCCATCAATGAATATGCCTTAAATATCAAGGGCATTGTTGAATCCCTTGGGTCTATCAATGTATCAATGGAGGATGATGATTTGGTGACTGTTTGTTTGAATGGGCTTGGCAAAGAGTACAAGTCATTAAAGACCTCCATTGCAGTTAGGGAGAATATTCCCAACTTTCGGGACTTGATACCTATGTTGATCACATAAGAAAAGACTTTAGGCGAGGATTATTCTTCACAAAGCAAGAACACATCGGAACATGCCTTCTACTCTAATTCAGGTAGAGGCAGAGGTAGAGGCCGTGGTCGAGGCCAAGGTGGTGGCCCACAAGGAAATCAAAATTCTGGGACAACAACAGTCTAATGATTCACAAACAACAATCATACATAGGTGGTAAAGTGCCATTGTCTATGCAGGATGGCAAAATGAAGTACTTGGCTGATGTACTTCATGTTCTCAATATTACAAACAAGATGGTTTCTGTTGGATAGATGGTTGAGCAGGGTCTACAAGTGAGGTTTAATCCTCAAGACTTCAAAAATAAGTATCTCTTGGTTGCAAAGGGTAACAGAAATGACAGGATGTTTACTTTGGATGTGAACATACCTGAGACTAAAGTCTATGCAGGCCCAAAATATTGTTCCAGGTTTGCCAAAGTTTAAGGTTGACGGTATGTATAAGGTATTTGAAGCATGCCAACTTGGTAAGCAGGCCAAACATGCTTTCCCACATGAAAAGCATGCCAGTGCAAGGCCATTGGATGTCATACATTTAGATGTATGGGGACTGACCAAGACTGCAACAATTGCAAGTTGTAGGTACTATGTTACATTCATTGATGATGACCACACTAGGAAAGTGTGGGTTTATTTCATGAAGGAGAAAAGTGAGGTGTTTGCTCACTTTCGGAGATTTAAAGCCTTGGTTGAGAAGGAAAAAGGCATGCAAATAAAATTCCTAAGATCAGATGTTGGGGGATAATATTTCTCCGATGAGTTTAGCAATTTACTGAGAAAGCAGGGAATCAAGAGGAGGCAGTTTACCATGTAGGTACACTCCGCAACAGAATGGTGTTGTAGAAAGGAAAAACAGGCACATTGCAGAAGTGGCACATGCCTTGATGGCTAAAAAAAATATGCCACATTACTTTTGGGCAGAAGTAGTAGCACAACTGATGTGTACATTATGAACATGACACTCATTGCAGCTGTTCATAGTATGAATCTTGAACAGAAGTTTACAGGCATAAGACCAGATGTGTCTCACTTGAAAGTGTTTGGATGTATTGCATATGTACATGTTCGTGGATGAAGTGAGAACAAAGTTGGATCCAAAGGCAGAGAAATGCATCTTCATTGGTTATGCTATGGAGCGAAAAGGTTATAGATGCTATAACCCTACCACTCGTGAGATGCGAGTAAGCAGAGATGTCTTCGATGAGATGAGTAGCTGGTATGCACCAGTGTAGTGAAGGCAACAGAAAATGCAGATTTAAGAAGTGCTGATGTTGCACCACATGTAGAGCAGCATAGGTGCTGAGTGGACATGGAGAGTCCTCGAGTAGTGGATCCAATGTTAGCCCATGGTCAAGCAGGTTGAGGAATGATGCAGATACACATGTATCATGTAAAGGGAAGGAAAAGGTAGATCAACCTTTTGTGCCTGATCTGTCAACAGGTCACATATGTGGATGGTGACTCTAGTGGCTCTGAGCAGAGCCTTGATGAGGAGCTTGGCATTCCGTCTGTGTTTACTCCTCTTGGTGTAAGGAGAACCAGGGTTGCTTTGAGAACACATGGCAGTGATCCACGTGTACGCAGGTCTACGAGGGTTAGACACCCTATTTGATAGGTTGAGATATGATGGATATACATCCCATCATTATGCTTACATGGTAAAAGCAATACAGGAGGTTGAGCTTACTTGTCTGAGGAGGCACTTAAAAATAAGGAATGGGAAGATGCCATGGATGAGGAGATGGAAGCATTGGATGCAAATGCAACATGGGAGTTAGTGCCTTTGCCTAAGGAAAAGAAGGCAATTGGATGTAAGTGGGTGTATAAAGTCAAGCACAATGCTGATGGTTCAGTGAGCAGGTACAAGGCAAGATTGGTTGCCAAGGGCTATGTGCAGACTTATGGCATAAAAGCAAATACTGTCAACAACACCCATTCTCCAGCAGCCGAACTATGATCTGGTATTTCATGTATTTGTTGATACCTTTGATTTTTCCATTGGTAGTGCTCTGATGAAGGAAGCACAAGAAGGCTGGTACATACCAATTTACTATGCAAGCAGAAGACTTTCTAGACCTAAAAATAACTAATCCACTATAGAAAAGGAGTCACTGGGGATTATCCACTCCATTAAGAAGTTCAAGCATTATTTGTTGGGAAAAATGTTTGAATTTCATAATATAGATCACAAAGCACTCTTGTAGATGGTAGGAACATTGGCCAGATGGATGATTTTGTTTTATAATAGTTTGAGTTTACCATAAAGGCACACCCTCGGAAACAAGAATGTAGTAGCAGATTTGCTATCAAGGCTAGAGTTAGAAGAAGATCTAGAGGGGGTGGAAGATGATTTTGGATGCGCAACTCTTCCTCTCATAGAAGAAGAAAAAACCAGCTGATACGATGAGATGCTGCAATTCATCCTGTTTGAATTGTCCTTTCCAGAGTACATGTCTAGAGATCAGAGAAAAAAGTTGACTCTCCGGAGTAAGTCTTTCATGGTGGTAGTTGGATAGCTCTACAAGATGGGCATTGATTAGAAACTAAGAAGATGTGTCCTTGAACATGAGCAACATGTTGTGCTAGAGCAAAAGCGCACCAAGGAATAAGTGGAGGGCACTTTTTCCGAGAGGTCACGGGGTGAAAGGTGTTCCAGGCAGGATTGTGGTGGCCGACTGCATTAAAACACGTGCTCAAGTTTGCAAAGGAGTGTGATATGTGCAAGAGGCTGGGGTAACCGAATGATGTAGACAAAATGTCGCACACCCCAATATTTCCCCTAGAGTTCCTCCAGAAGTGGGGTCTAGACTTTTTCGGCCCATTCAAGCTAGCAGTCAACAAAGAGGAAACAAATACATTCTAGTGGCTACGGATTACTGCACAAAATGGGTAGAGGCCAAGGTCCTAAAAGTAAGGCATCATCAATAGCATAGTTTCTCTATGAAACTATGAAAAGATTCAGATGCCCAATAGAGATAGTCAATGACCAAGGGACCCACTTCCTTAATGAAGTGATCAGGAAACTAACCAAGCCAGCATATGATACTACTACATAAGAAGTCAACCGTCTACTACCCAAATGCAAATGGACAAGCAAAATCCACCAATAAAATCCTAAAAGGAATATTGGTCAAGACAATGAATGAGAATAGGACCGACTAGGACACAAAACTGCACTCAGCATTATAGGCATTCTGAACATCATATAAGAATGCAAGAGGACTTACGTCTTTCAGCATGGTGTATGGACTAGAGGCAGTAGTGCCCATGGAGTTCCTAACAGAGAGCCTCATGATAGCTGTAGCAGAAAGGCTCTCTTTGGAAGAATCAGAGGTGCACAAGATTGAGCAACTCCTCCTTAAGCTGGATGAAAGGAGGCTGCACAATGCATGGACAGCCAAAATTCTAAACGTTACAGACAGCAGGTGGAGAAGAACACAAAACTCAAGATCTTTGAAGAAGGAGACACAGCCAAGGATGGGACCCCACCCAAGAAAATTAAAAATGAGATGGACGGGCCCATTTGAAAGAAAGCCTAAGGAAACTGGTGAATGGGTATAGGCTGAAGCCTTACCTCTACGAAAAAATGCCAGAACCAGCAAGACAAGTATGTCCAAAAGGAAAAGTGTGTCCAGATCCATATCTAGATCCAAAGAAATTAAGGAAAGTGTGTCCAGATCCATATCTAGATCCAAAGAAATTAAGGAAAGTGTGTCTAGATCCAGATGCAGATATGGAGAATGTCCAACAAGCAAAAGCGAACGTCTAGTCAGGATCTAGAAAATGCCCAACAAGAAGAGTCCGAGTCTAGTCAGGATCAGAAACTAGGATAGGATTCTAGAGAAAATAAAAAAAAAGAGAACAAAATACAAAATTAGGATGTACATATGTAAATATGATTGGAGTGTGCACAGTAATCGAGGAGCCAATTTTGGCAGTGAGTGGAGGTGGCAGGAAAATCGAGGTTGCCACTCCGAAAAAGGGTGCATTGATGGAAAGAGAAATGTGTCACGTTGCTGTCACCTATTCTCAGCCCAGTAATGACCTCGCAAATGGTGCAGCAAACACTCATGGTCAAATTGTGAAAGGTATTTGGAGAAATCATGGAGATGTCGAGCAGTTATGGCTGTACCTAGGGAAGGCGTGCATCACGGACAACGATTGGCTACCTCTCCATCGAAAGTCTAATTCAAAAATCCATGTGCAAAAAAATTCTTGCTACCTTGTGCTCTAAGCTCTACTATTTCTAAACTCTACTTTCACCCATTCCTTCTGTCACTCAATCATCCCAGCACACACAAGAAGCCAGGAAAATGGTGGAATTTGAGTACCTCTCATCCACCTTATACAAGGAGGCATATAAGCATGCCTAGTGCTGGAGAAGATGAGATTGAAGGAGTTTGTGGAGCTACCTTGGGAGGAGCGACAACAAAACTTCAAGGCCATGGAGTAGCTAGAGCAATTACAAAAATCAAATATCATTATGCTTCCATCATGTGAGAAAAGAGTATTCAATCCTCTATATGTGGCCAAAGTATTCAAACCATCGGCCGAAGCTGAGGGGGGGGGGAGGATGAGGTCAAGCCAGCGGCCGATGAGGATGATTTAACTAAGGAGTTCAACCCATTGGAGGGCAAGGCCAAAGAATTCAAGATCATGTGGGCACGGTGAACGAAGATCGACAAAAGCAAATGCGCTTTGTGGTGGAGATGATCAATCTCACCCACAAGCCATATTGCATGTCCAGGAAGGACTTTGGAATGGTGAAAGCGGCGGAAGCAAGAACAAAGGTGGCTTGGGCCGAGGTGTTGTACAATAACCTAAAGGACCAAATTGGAAAAATCAACTGCCCAAACACAAAAACAAAGATCAGCCTGTATTTGATAGCACTGTTCAATGTAAAAGCAGGAGCTGGAAAGGAGAAGAAGGAATACCTAAAAGAAGATGTAGGGCCCAAAGAAGATGTAGCTGAAAGCCCCATGAATAGGTAGGTTCTAGATAGGGAAAGGAACAGATAGCCTCAGGGAAGAAAAGGATCTCTGAGCTCGGTGAAAAGAAGACCAACAAGAAGGGGAGAACTGCCACACGGACGGTGGGAGTAGTGGGGCAACTGAGACAAAAAACAATAAACAGTTCAAGGACTTGGTCGACATTGGCAAGTCCATCCTGTCATAGTAGCTAGATTAGCAGTAGTAGGAGGCCACAACCAGCACAAGTTTGGGGTAAGCACAGCCTAATCTCCCTACCACCAATGCTGTAAATTTTTCTAAATCCATTTACACCAACTGGGTGCAGGGAGCTCTTAGTTACTTACAACACTACATGATAGATGGCCTAAGGAGATGACCAAACTATAGGTGGCACAATCAAGCAGAAGGATGCTATCATCTAGACAATGAGAAGCTAGTAGGAACCCCTACAAGAAGAGTTGCGTAGGAGGAGGATAGCTGGAGATCGTCTAAAGAAATGCAGAGCCAAATCCATGACCTCTAGAAGGCCAACGAGGAGATCAAAGAGGAAATGGGGAAGATGATGGAGGCAATGGCCCAGAAGGAGCAGGCATATAAGCAATTTATAAGGAGACCTAGATAGGGCTAGGGGAAGATGATGGAGGCATATGGCCCAGAAGGAGTAGGCATATGAACAATTGCAAGAATACCTAGATAGGGCCAAGGAAATCGAGGCTGTAAAACACAAGGCCAGATTGCCTTGATCAGAGATGAGCATATCAGAATCATGAAGGAGGTGCAGTCCAGGGTGGACAAAGATAAGATTGACTTGGTTAAGGTAGAATCAAGGATGGCTATCTTGGATGTCGAGGAATTTCCTAAAGCGTATGAACTGGAAGCTAAAAAGATGGATGAATGGGAAGGGCAAGCCATCGAGGATCTAAAGGAGGTGTGGAGGGAATATTTAAAGAAATTGACACAGCGATAATGCAAGCCTTGACACCTTCCTGCCTGCAGATAGATGGTGCCCATTAGGGGAATTTTGGACTCAACTTTACAACAAGCACGTACAACAGGAACACTAAAAATGCTGGAATTCCATAAATCGATTTATAAAGAAAATAAACCATAGATACCATAACACAAATCAAGAGCACAAAAATCAAAGAACACAAGATTATGTGCAATCTTTCCCCCTGGTGTGTGGCTCCTCTCTCCCACACATGGTATTTAAATCATGTTTCATAAATTTAATCCTTGGAGCCATAAATAGCATAGATTTTTCAAAATTGGACTTTTTTGCAAAATTTAACCATACTCTAAAGTATCTCCTCGAAAATAAACCTTGGCTAACATATGTACAATGGGCCAAACCATACAAAATTAATTATTTTGCAGACATGTGCACAACTAGATAATTTCGTCCAATGTCTACCTTCGTTGTCCCAAACTTATGATCTATACTCAAAGACAGCCCACAGTGTTAGATCACAATTACTTTGGATTTAAGTGGTTGCAAGATGAGGGTACTCACTTTCGTTCACTCTCTCTAAAATTGGGACATCGATGCATCTCGGGCGGAGTACCTCGATCGTGATATTGCCATCAATTAAAACACGACACGTGCCTCCCAAGCCTAAAGCGACATATCTCGAACGAGAAACCAACTAATGCCATGCTAGCAGGTTCGGGTTTCAAGTCACCAGTATAGGTTACCGCCACCACACTATCTCGATCGAGATATTTATGCCACTCGGATCCACATCAATGCCATGGTGGATCTCCCTAGACATCCCGCTCAAATGTACATTCAACATATTTAATTAGCCCATCTCCATCGTCCACATATCTCAAACGAGATATTGAAATATAATCTCGACCATTGAAATACCTTGTTCGAGGTATAGAGATGCAATCTCATCCATCCACATATCTCGTTCGAGGTATAGAGATGAAATCAAGACCATTTAAACCTCGAACGAGGTACATCTACAAAATCCAACCCGTCTATTCGCGCACATTTGAAGATGCGATCCCAACCATTTAAATATCTCGATCGAGGTATTAAATGAATCTGGACCGTCAAATATACCTCGATCGTGGTAATGACTTAAAATCTAAGCCGTCCATGTACCTTGAACGAGATACTGAGTTCAAATCGCAGCCATCGATCCTTTACCAACCCTAAAATTAAGTGCGTATCTTGGCTGTTTGTCTCACTAACCCTAAAATTCGGAGCATACATCTTGCAAACCCTAAAGTGCATGATGCCACCGAACCTCGTTCAAGGTTATAAAATCGGGATTTTTTTTTTGCCTTGTCACAAGTCAGTTTCACTCTCCTTGCTCTCTTGATTTGGATTAGCATTAGTGGGCCCATTAGCATTGTTTTATATCTTCATTAGTGCTACTTAGCACTAAGCATTGGACCTTACACATTGCCCGTTTGTGTTAGGCTTAGGTTTTAGCATGGAGTCACGTGAGGAGGGCCACGAGGAGGGCCGCTCGTCTATTGTGGACCTTCGCGACTATCCGTGGTAGGAGTGCTAGAGACATACCGTTTACATTACATATCGTGGCAGACTTGGAGGCGATGCTATCGTCCCTTCGTAGCCTTCACGATATTGTGTATGTAGATGAGTGGATAGCCCACCACCGCACTACTCCTGTGTCACATGGCCCGACATATCGTGAGGTCTGTGATCTTGGTCCAATTAGGGATGGAGCCTACTCAAATCTTTTCCTCGATAGTTGTGGGATGAGGCCTGGGACAACGGGCAAGTCCTTTACTATTTCACGGTGTTCGCATCCTCATATGGCGGCACATATTTATAGTCGATATGTTACGGCATATGGGAGGATGCTGAACAACCGCCAGATTTCCATATACTTTGCAAAGCAATTATATGCGGAGTTTGTCTTAGGGGAGGAGGTGGATTATACTAGCCATCGGCTTGGTGGTGGTGCTGGCCGAGGCCGTCTCCAGGACCAAGGTAGGCGACCTCCACCAGCCCTTCGTGTAGCTCCTATAGATCGAGCGTTTATGCCTACGTCGATGGTCGAGGCTCTTGGCACCGGGTTGGCATCGACGTACGGCGTACCACGGAGAGCATCCAACACGTGGTGCGCTTATTCTCACGATCGATACCGACAATAGATGTCGAGGTATTTACACATTTATTACTTCTTTAGTTTTTTTTAGTCATTTATTTACATGTTTATATGTACTTTTCTATATTTTTACATGAGTGGCATGGTTGATTGTGTCACGTAGGGTCCCACACCTACCACTGAGAGACTCACTCAGGAGTCAAAGAGTTATAATTAAGGTCCTAAGTTATAAATTTTTTTAAGTAATACCTAATGAGAGAGACTAATCAATTATTTTTATGCTTTACTTTTTGCGTAGGCTCGGACTGAGGTAGAGAGTTCTAGAGCTGAGGCACAGTAGCACATGATTATGGAGTGGATTATACAGCATAGGACAGAGCAGTTGCATGTTCGGGAGTTCCGCAGATCCTCAGACGTGACAGTGCCTTACTTGCCTCTATATCCACAGCATGTTTATAGAGGTTTTTCGAGCGATGACCTCTCCCTCAGGATGCACCACCATTCCTCCGTGATGCCTGCTGCGCTCTCTGTATATCGAGGACATTGACAGTACTGGTCGATATGCTCTGGGATGTAGACATTTTTTTCATTTGTCTTACATCACCCAGGAGCTAGTACGCTTCTCAGCATGTTCCTCTTGCCGCGCACGCGTCGACCTAGTGACATACAGAGTTTTGGGCATTGACGATCTTCACCCAAGCTTCGCTCGAGTAGATGCTAGGACTGGCAGGCCTCTTGATTTTACCTCAGCTATACTGACTTGGGACTCGACGCCGTCGATGTGACAGAGATCAGGAGCTTGAGGTGCCTCCAGAGATTGAGTGGAGTGCACAGGAGTTTGATGCATACCAGAGAGTAGTTCACAAGAGCCAGATTACAGCATACGAGCGTGTGGGTGGTGCTGGTCCTAGTGGCACCTCGGGTGATAGTGCTAGCAGCGGTGCTGCTTCTCATGAGTGCAGCGTGTCCTTACAGCAGAGGAGCTTACACGCACAGAGTGGCAGGCACGTACCATTGCTGATTATAGATTTTGGGTTTACAGACAGAGATGTCTTACAGTAACACGAGTAGAGAGAGGGAGAGGGCTATAGTAGCTTATGGGACTCGTGAGCTCTCGAGTACACCGGCACCAACTCATGATCTCGCCTTTGAGGCAGACCTCCCTACACATATTCGACGACCCCCGTAGCCAGCACAGCCTCCTCGACATGCATAACAGCCTCGACGTGCACAACAGCCTCGACGTGCACATCGACTAGTAGTCAGAGATGACGATTTTGATTGGGTTGCCGTTGATAGTGACTAAACTCAGACTAGTTGGGTTAGCTCACTTACATTGCACTTAGACTTATGGGCAGTGACTAACCTCAGACTAGCTGGGGTAGCTCATTTTCATTATACCTTGATTTTTAGAGTTAGTGGCTAAACCCAGAGTAGCTGGGTTAGCTCACATTCTGATGTACTTATTTGATGTTGATATCATTATGAGTTTTTTAATTATTGAGTATCATTAGATTTTAGTTGATGTTCATGGTTTTTCTATTTTTTAACACTTTGGCTATCATATTGTTTGTTGAAAGTCTCCATGCCATCGTACCCAAACATGCTCCGATGGGGACCAAACTTTGCAAGCATGTGGGGGGGACCTACCTCCACATGCTATAATCTCGACCATTGAAATACCTTATTTTCGAGGTATAGAGATGCAATCTCATCCATCCACATATCTCGTTCGAGGTGTATAGAGATGAAATCAAGACCATTTAAAAACCTCGAATAAGGTACATCTACAAAATTCGACCCATCTATTCACGCACATTTGAAGATGCGATCCCAGCCATTTAAATATCTCGATCGAGGTATTAAATGAATCTGGACTGTCAAATGTACCTCGATCGTGGTAATGACTTAAAATCTAAGCCGTCCATGTACCTCGAATGAGATACTAAATTCTAATCACAGCCATCGATCCTTCACCAACCCTAAAACTAGTGATGTTGGCGAATTAGGATTGGTTTTAGACTTGAAAAGGGGAGAGTGGACACAATATGAGAATTTTCACTTGGGAGGATTGAAAATGGACATTCCCATACTCAAATTAAACCAAATTTTTTTTAATAAATTCATGGCAACAAGTATATTGATCCCTAGAGTTTTTAGATTGAAAGATTCAATATTTGATTTTCTAGTTTTAAATTACAATTGATTTAATGGGCCTCTAATAGTCATAACAAATTTTCCAAAGTAAATGTATAAAAATCCAACCGTTAGATTTGTAATTTTACCTTATACCCACATTCTACTAATCTTCTCCAATCTAATCATCACTAGATCCATACAAATTGAGCATTTTAAATGGTAGATGTGGTGGGAGGACAAAATAGTATATTTTTTAATAATTTTAATGTCTTTTAAATAATATAGAAAATAGTAGAACACATCAAAAATTACTCGATAAATCAAGTTAATCTCTATGTTATTGAATTTGTGATATGTAAAGTGGGAACATCATATGAGTAATAATATAAAAGTTATAGGCAATTTACTCACATTTAGTGTACCTGTCTAAACCTCCGACAGGGCATGTATACAATTTTGGTTCCCAAAGAAAAGGGAATTTGTAATTATTGGATATTCAATCAGATTATAGTTTTAGGTGCCCAACTTTGCATATGATGTTTGATTAGAAGACCTTGAAGTGAAATTCCTTGGCTAACTAGGAGAGATTGGCTATTCTTCTTGAAAAAATGTATGTTTTCAGGCCAAAGCCAAGGACGCCCACTAAGTGAAACTAGATAACCTTACCACCCATAATTCACTTATAAAAAAAATAATGACAAGTGGTAAACATTATCTAGATTCACTCTTGATTATTCACTGCTATGTGAAACATAATTAATTGGATTCACTCACAATGTCGTCACATGTATTGCACGTGTCACAGAGTTGATCGGATTCACTCACAATCAAACTTATACATTAACACTACATATCTCACACGTGTTACCATTGATCGGATTCACTCACAATCAACCTAGCTTGGGCACGTCTCACACGTGTTATTGTTGATCGGATTCTTCGTAGCCGTCACTTAACTTAAAACAATAAAACTTTAAATAAATACCCTTTTCTCTTAGAAAAAAAAACTTATACTTCTTTTACTACGTGCAATTTCTTCTTATAAGGCACTTGTGTAAGACCCCTTAATAAAACGAAAAGTATATCACGCTTTCATGCGTACACCCACCTCCCTTTGTCTGCCTTATTAAAGATATTTTTTGTAATATGTTTTAATGATAAATTTACATCTTACCATTGATTATAAATTTAAGGATGATGATATAAGCTCATTAGGACTAGTACTCTTACAAATTGACAAGATCTATGATCCTATCCATCATGTTTTTGGTAACTATTAAAAAAATCACGAAAAGACTAGTAATCTTACAAATTGACAAGATCTATGATCCTATCCATCATGTTTTTGGTAACTCTTTAAAAAATCACGAAAAGACTAAAGGTGTTCATTAGAAAGCTTTCAAAAAGACTTGATAAAAATTTCAACTCTAAGAGAAGCACTTAAAATCACAAAATTTGAAGAGACCTACGAAACCAATAATTTGGGAATTGGAAGTGTAGAGCCACAGAATGGACCCTGTCTCAAAAAGAGGTCTAAGTGTACATTTGTGTACACATGAAGTATACTCAGAATATAAAACAATGTCAAATAAATAAAACCTGTAAACTAAGCTTAGGAAAGACTATGAATGTGGTTTGGTTTGGTTAGTTACTTCCTCACATGATGATGGTTGAGTTGCATCATGTATGAGCTTCATTGACCCACTTTGCAAATCATGTGATTAATTGTGATTTGGACATATGGATGTGAGCATCATGTGGACAAGCATGAGGTCAACAAAATACAGATGTGGTTGTCCATTCCATGGCCACACTCTTGCATTTGGAGCTCGGCCATAGTGTCCACCATCACTACAGCAATGATCAAAATGAAAAGGGTAGGAAGAGTCAAAGGCGTCGATAATGAGAAGATCGTTAACGAGGTGTTGGAAATGTTCGATCATGGCGGCATTGAAGACTTCCATTTTATGAGGATTGGATTTCATGTAGCGAGATGCACCGGCGGGAGCGACACTAGTGCGCAGGACAACATCGCGAGGGGTTTGGTTGTTAAAGAGAGATTTCCAGAAGCCCACAGCATGGTCAATGGCGGAGATAAATGCAGGTAATGAAGGGAAGTGTTTGCCGTCATGGAGGCCACTGTTGAAGACGAAGGCATCAGGGCGAGCGGAAGAGCCATTGAAGTGGAGTTGGAGACGTTGTTGATACGCAGGGTGGAGGAGGGAGTCGAGGCCAAGGCCGTTTTCATAGGAGTGATGGTGGCCATTGAAGACGAAGGAGACATGGAGGGCTTGGTCAGGGTGGCGAGGGTTGATGAAGAACTGCTCGACTGCGCGATCTAATGCCCAATTAGTGATGTTGGCCCACGGAGGCACGGGATAATCCAAGACGAACACAAGCAGGTTGCGAATGAAGTCCTGCATGTTCGAGTCTCCCCAGAAGAAGAGCCACCTGCCTGCTAGGCAATCCCACGCTTCCTCCCTCTCCCACACATGGAACGCACACTCGCTCGAGTACACCCACCCGTTGCTCTCCAGGCGGCCCACTCGCCCCTCACACCACGGCTCCGTGCACGTGTCGTTGGAGCATTGGTTGAACCGCCCCTCAGGGCCAGCTTGGCAGCTCCGGTTGTAGCCAGTGCGGACCCACCGCCCTTTCGCGTCGCCGCTTTGCATGTCCTCACGCTTGCATGGCCGGAGTCTGGATGCGATCGCTCCGTTCTTCTGCCTTGGCACCTCCATGATCTCGAATTCGACCGTTTTGCTGATCTGCACCCACGGCTTGACCGCCCATTGGTCGGCCTCCAGCTCCAAGCCATGGTAGTTGGAGAACAGAAGGTTCGCCGAGAAGTTGTAATTGCCGGCAAAGGCTCCGTCCACCAGGAACGAGACGGAGTAGGTGCCGTTGCCGTGGTCTTCAACGGACGGACGAGATTTCCAACGCTCTCCCGCAAGGTCCGTCTCGTAGTAATCCCCGCCGGCGCAGCGCTCCGTCCCATTCTCCGTCAGAGAGATCAACAAGAAAGTGAAGGGCACATCGGCTTGTATGGAGATGAGGCCCTTCTGTGCCTGCGTTTGCTCGTCGAAAGCAAACGCGGGCAAACCCACCAGCTTGAAGGCTTTGGTGCTCACGTGATGGCAAGGGCTGGTGCCGTTCAATCTCAGCTCCTCCAAAATCTTAGCTATCTTACTAGTGTGCGAGATATTAATCTTACTAGCATCTGCAGTATGATAATTGGAACCTTGGCAAGACCTTAATAGTGTACTGAACCCTAAGAATTCCCCCACCATTTCAAAATGGGGCAAATTAAACATGTAGACGGCGCTGCCTCCCACCAAGAGCACGCATGCACATAGCAAAATCAGCCTTTCCTTGACCTTTACCACTGCCATATGAAGCCTTGCTGCCTTCATTTGAGGCACGTCCTTACATGAATTCAAGTGTGTCCACCCCACATTAATTATAGGCATTAGGGTCTCAATATAAGATTAAGTACATGAAGAGATTTGCAAGATTTTTGAGCTTTTAAGAAGAGTTACAAGAAGATTGTAACGACAAACGAAAAAAGCAACTCTATGATCTACAAGAGTTATTGAAGCTATTGCATGCAGAGTCTGCTATTTGAAACAAGAGTATCCTATTTGAAGCAGCGATTGCCTGCGGAGTATTCTATTTGAAACAAGAGTATCCTATTTGAAGCCATTGCCTGCTGCAGAGTACTATGATACAACAGTGTCCTATTTGAAGCCATTGCCTGCTGCACAGTTCTCACACGAGAGCATGTGGAGGCAGTTGAGACGTGAATCAAGAAGCCAAGAACGTGATGGGCGGCAACAAGCCAAAACTTGAGGCTGCCGGCCGTGCGAAACTTCCCCTTCTCATCCTTGCAAGTCAAGGTCACACACCACCTTCTTTTTCTTTTGGTTATTCCAAAGATTGTGGGGGACACAAATTCAGATGGCCACATTACTCTAAACAATTGCAACTATAGTTCCATCAAACCTTTCATGGCTCTAAGGTGTATAATGCCTTAACAGACGAGGTATCTATAATTTTGAGTATCCAGGTGTAATGCCTTCAAGATGAGGTAATTTTAAGTATCTAGAAATATGACAAGTCTCTTTTCAATTAGGATTCAAAGTAGTCCTCCATGGTTTCCCAAGAGGTGCTTCGTCCCCAAAGGTAATTTTGAAATCTACAAGTAACCAACTGTTACATGCTTTTCCCCCACGAAGCAGCTAACAGAGTTTTCCGTTTGATGAAATCATTTGTTTTGGTGATTCTTTTCACATTCCTAGGCAAAGGATCGAGACAACGCTGTTATGATGTAAAAGCGTCATTTTGGTTGCAAAATCCCATAAGGCAAAGTTAAAACAAAATACAGCTCTTATGTTACTAAGTATAAGGCATGGTTGGTCGCCCAATGGCTTGGCACAAGTTGAAGGTTTTGACTTTGAGGAAATTTTTGCTCCTCAATTTGTAATGTGATAGTGCAAGGGGGATGGCCTATTTTCCAAATGGATGTAAAATATGCTTTTCTCAATGGAAACCTCAAGGATGAGATGTATATGTGGAGCAACCACCTAGGTTCATGGTTCCCAATTTCGAAAGCAAAGTTTATAGGTTATGGAAGGCACTTTCTAGGGGGGCTACAAAATAGGCCCCACGAACATGGTATCACACAATTGATGCTTACCTTATGATGAGTATCGGTCTCTTACATAGCCATTCAAATGCAAGTTTGTATGTTTTTGTGTCAGCAAGAAATGGTGATTGGGCAGATTATTCTAGGTCATACTTGGTAGATCGCTAGCTCCAGTCGGTCCTCACTCTCGAGCATCCTAATTCTTAGCTAGTGAAGTCTTCAGAACATGGAGAGAGCATGATAGACCTGTGCTCATGGCAGACTATGACGCACTAACAGATTTACTACAGGAGGGTGATGTATTTGCTGTTATCCGATGATGGCAATAGTTAGGAGGTAGAGTACTATCTATTGAGTTGCACTAGGTCAAAGTGCATCCTCAACCAAGATACGACAGATGATCATGGGATTTCTTTTGATGCCCGCATGATGATTGTGTCACACTGGTACTATTAGCAAGTTGGCGGACGTTTGTCAAGGGAGTTTTGAGTTCCAACAGTGGCAATGGGAGTTAGAGGCATTTCAGTACTCTCATCTAGTTATTATGGTCACTTGGTCATATATATACTAGGAAACGTGGATCCAGACCATGTTTTTACCTTGTAGAGGATGACCATGAGAGTATTTTAGAGCGTTTGAGAGTTCGAATTCGCTCACAGCACTATAACCATAAAGTGTAGTCCTAGCGAACCCGTACCTCCCACTCAAGATGGGTCTCGTCCTTGGCGCTGAGTACAATATAATGATAAGTTTGTGAAGGATCTGATAAACCACTAGGACCTGGACCACCAACCCGCTCGTATGTTGTCCACATGCTCTAGGACTCAAGGATACTCTAGATCACGATCGCTCCACTCCATCTGGTCAACACCAATGCCCAACTGACCAGAAGGAATCTGGTTAGCACCAATGCCCTGGATCGATCTCTCATGTGCCGGGGTAGAGATCATCTGAGCCCAAAACTCTCTATGTTGCCACATCCACCACATATGTATAAACGAGATAACTGGTTTGTCGCACCAACTAGAGACTAATGAAGGATAGGTGAAATAAGTGGCCGCATAGAACCTTGTGGCATCAAGAGAAACCATGCAAACTAGGTAGGTGGTTTCGAATGGGTGTGATGTTTTGCCCAAATCCGCTCTTTTTTTGCATGCGAGACCCCTTGGGTGTTGTACAGGGATTTCATAAACGTGTTCACAAATTCGTGATCACGTTAACAAAACATGTTATTAACATTCTAAAACATGTGATCACAACATATATTCACAAGACTTGATCGCTTACCGCCCAAAACTTACTATTCCTATAAACCCGCCGGGATTCTTTGTTTCTCGACGGGCCCCGCCGGGAAACAAAGAATCTCGGCGGGCATATTTCTTATTAATAAAAAGGCGCCCGACACCCTTCAGTTGGCTTTTCGAGAAGATTGTCCTTGTTTTGGGGGCGTCACATCTTTCCTTGAAGTGCTTATAGAGCTCCCAGTTGGCTAGGAGAGTCCTCTAGGGAAGAACGTCCTTATCTTAGGGGCTATTATCTTTCCTTGTTGGCACTCCTAAGGCTATTGAGGCACTAGTCCTCAATTCTTTGAATTGTGGGCAGAGTGTGGTTCGTAGCTAATACTCGCAGAGATTTAGGGACAAAGTTGGAGTCACTTCAACTTTGCGTTCGAGCAGTGCAGGTAGTCTACCTTATTCTCTCCTTATTCTGCTCTATAAATGGTTTGATGGAGCCAAGAGTCCTCCTTAGGGGCTTGTATTGGTTCTTGATATTTGATATAGTCTTTATTAGATAAGGGTCTATTGTCTTATACTAGAGTGTTGGGCAAACATAGATCTTTGATTTGCTTTGTCAATGTTATAGAGAAGGTCTTTTGTCCTATACTAGAGTATTGGGCAATCATAGATCTTTGATTTGTTTAAAGTATCCTTAATTGGGTACGAAAGACATCCTTCATCGGGGGTGCAATGTGCATTGTGTGCATGCTGTCAATTACATGTATCTTAATCTTAGAATACACATCTATGTATTCGTCTTGTCTTGTCGTGACGCTAAAAGTCTAGCAAAAATTAATATCTACGGTTCTGTAAGTTGAAAAATAAAATTTCTATAGGCAAAAAACTTTCAGTCATCCTTTGTAGTTAGCATGAATCGTCATTGATGTCTTTCTCTTTTAAAATAAAAACAATAAACAACATATATGATGATCAACATATATGATGATCTTTTATTTTTATCAAAATAGATTCAAACTAGTTTCAGATTTTTGCTTGGCTACATTTTAGCTTTTCAGTATCACTTGGTTTTTTAAGGCTTTTATGTTTCTGTGGTGATATATGTTTTGTAATATGTGAGTGGCTTTGTTGTTACTTCGTTTGTGTATTCATTATTGTATGCTTGCTTGAATAGGTTATTTGAGATGGAAGAAAACGTTGGACCTAGCGATACTTCTAATAGAGCCCAAATTCAGAAGAGCAGAAAAAAAAAAGGCACCTGGGATAGAGTGGCAATATGCAATTATCATCGGTGACCGATTCATAGATTGGGAGTGTAAGCTATGCCACGCAATAAAATTAGGTGGGGCGCCTCGATTAAGAGAACACCTTTTAGGTGGAGTGAAGAAAAAAGGCTGAGGATGTACCCACCCCTCTGTACCTGCAGTGGCCAAACGTTTAAGAGACGAAATGCAGAAGAAAGACGCAAGGAAACTGTTCTCATCTACTGCCAATGTATCGAGGCAGGAAGAACATTGTTGTTCTAATCATCAAACTCCGGAAGCATCACCGGTTTGTACTCCGAACTTTAATGTGCAACCAAAAAGTAATCTACCCAGTGCATCTTCTTGCAAGCGTCACTTTAACATACCCATGCGTCAAACTTCATTGCAGGAAAGCTTACGTAACGGTCTGCTCAATGATGCACATCTCGCCCTTGCTGAAGCGATCTACTTTTCAAGGAGTGCTATGGTGATGGTGGAGAGTGAGCATTGGAAGAGAGCATGGAAGAAAATCGGTGAATTTGGATAAGGGTTTTCACCGCCTTCCTATCATGCTATGCAAAATGATCTATTGGAGAAATGCTATGCTCAAGTGAAAGAACGTGTACATAGAATAATTCTTAGCAACATAGAGCTTTCTAGATGTAGTATAGTCAGCAATGGATGGTCCAATGTACAAAGAAAACCATTAATTAATATAATGGTTGTTTCACCTAGAGGTGAGACTTTTATGCGTGCCGTGGATTCAGTTGGTGCAATAAAATCTGGGGCATATATTGCTGGTATCATTGCCTCTGTGATAGAAGAAGTGGGTGCTAAAAATGTAGCCCAAATTGTTATGGACAATGCAAAAAATTGCAAGAATGCATCCAAAATCTTAAAGCGGCAGTATCCACATGTTTTTCCGTCTGGCTGCAATACTCATAGTTTGAATCTTGTATTGAAAGATTGGTATAAAAGTGATAATACCAAATGGTTTGCCTCAAATGTATCCACATGTTTTCCTGTCTAGCTGCAATACTCATAGTTTGAATCTTGTATTGAAAGATTGGTATAAAAGTGATGATACCAAATGGTTTGCCTCAATCGTCGATATTGTTCGCAAGCCTGTGAGATTTATGCTCAAGAGACAAAGAGTGTTAGATATTTTTCGGCCTCGCATGTCAGTTATGTTAAAGCTTCCTGTGGAGACCAGGTTTTGCACTCACTTCTATACTTTCGAGTCTCTTCTTCGAAACAAAGATGCAATTTGTGAAACATTTACAGAGATGTCCTATTTTTTATTGAAAGAAGGTCTATTTTTCAACTCCCTTGTTCAACAAATGGCTAAAGAGCAACCTGCATGGAAGTGGTGGATGATGAATGGTGGTGAGCACTATGCTTTGTTGTGCAACCTTGTGATGAAGGTTCTAGGCTAGTGTTCTTCGAACTCAGGCTCAGAAAGAAACTGGAGCATGTACAAATATATTCACAGCACTATTCGCAATTGACTTCTTACAGACCGAGCTGATAAACTTGTTTACATGTATTGCAATGAAAAAATCATGCGACACATTGAAAGCGAAGAATATGAAGAAGATATGCCCAGATGGATGTACGATTGTGATGATGTAGAAGACGAGCACTTTGACGTTGGACCTACGTTGTGCACTAGCCTTGAGATAGAAGATAATCTGAGCATTGACTCAGATGAGCTCAATCAAGCAGATGGGAGAGTAGACAGTGAAAGGATTTAGAGCACGATGTTGACATAAGGGAAGAAGGAACTTGAAGTTACTTAAAATTAACTTCATTATATGAATTATCAACTCAAATGAAAGATTTCAATTTGTCATTACAAGTTGTCATTACAAGTTGTCATTACAATTTGTCAGTACAATTTGTCATTACAAAAAGATTGCCATTACGCAAGAAGTGTTTGTACATTTAGCTTTCGTCTTGAAAGAGATTGCGAAGTACACTAGGAGTAGCAGAGGGTGACCCCGGTGGTTTGTATTCATTAGCCATACCGAACATAGCATAAATACCACGGTTAATTGCTATGCCGCACAATGCACATGTGGACACATTCTGCATCTGTCTCACCAAGCATATCAAGTGATAGTAGTGGCCACATGGTAGAACATAGTGGCCGCTCCAACTGTCGAATGGTTTGTAGCACACGGGACATTGTGAGGTGGAGGAACTAGTAGCACCGCTAGCAGCCCCCACAAGCTCAAGATGCATCAAAAAATGTGAAATATGATTCCCTTGACGCATAGGATTTAAACGTGCAGATAGTCCTTGCACATCTTGGCTAAGCCGGGTGAGCTGCTCTCTTGAACCTCTCTGTTGGCCCGGGGGGGGAGTTTGGGCCTGTGACAATCTCACTGCTTCTTGCTCCTTCTCTGCGAGCTTTGCCCCTAGGTTGTCTTTGACCGCGTTCAGCTCTAGCCTAGCCCCTTCCACCATGAGAGCAAGCTCCTCTCTTGTGAAGGTCACTGTCTCTTCACGCAAATCGTGGGTGTTGACAGTGACCTCTCTAGAAGCGAAGTCCACAGGCGTTTGCAGGACAAACTGGGCATACAGCATCTTGGCAAAATACAGTGGAGAGGACGACCATACACTTCTAAGAATATTCGTTCGGCATTATTTTTTATGTCGTCTTGATTGCACTGCGACACCTTCCACCTTCCCTTCTTGATCTCGCCATCTGGGCATGGCCATATCTGTTTAATCATATCTATGGTTATTTGTTTGTTGATGTCTTTCCATTGGGCATAAGAAGGGTTTGCCCATTTTGACAACCTGCACGCCGTTCTAGTCGCTTCACGAGCAGTCAATCCATGTGCAAGGGATTTCATGCGCTCGTATGACTTCTTAGCCAGCTCGTGGCGCTCGTTCGCTTGTGCGTCTCCCATGTTTGCACGAATAGAGGACAAATAAAGATGACTTTAGGCTTTTAATGAACTATAAAATAAAATGTACGACAAATTCATCATCATCCTCAAAAACTTAATTTTAAACACCACGAGATGAAAGATGAAATGCAAAGACTCGGAAAGTATCCACTTAACATAAAAATACTTCAAAACATTGCACACACTAGAAAACATTGGTCATTCTTCAAAGTAAGGCGGACACCATGTTCAATTACATAATAGGATTAAATGATACAGAAAGCTCCACCAGCGGGGTGGACGTTGCGCCCTTGCTGGTTCAGTCTTAAGTGATCTAAAAAATTCTGCTACTTGTAAGAGAGATTTTCTCTGATCACGATTAGGCAAGCACATCCAATTTTTGACTTTATATATAATTGCGTCCATGGTCGCTTTGTCGTGAGTACTGCCGCCCATCCACAACTCTGGCACTTTCCTCCAAAAGTCATATAACACCTCTAATAAATATCCCAAGGCGAAAACATCGCTCGCAGGAGTGTATGCATTTTCCAAGAGAGGATCAAAAATCTCTGGAGCTATCCATGGTCGCTTGTTCCGCTCCCTATCTCGGCATAAGCTTGAGCCTCTGCCACCTTTTCTGGATTTTTACTGGCTTCGAATACAAAATTGAGCGATACTCGCTTTTTGGGCGCTCTCAGCAGAAGGCCCCAGTCAATGATACCAAGCATGCTTTTAAATCCTTTGTAAAATCTAGCACAACATTGAAGGGATGTAGGTCAGTGTGAATGATGCTAGCCATGTGTGCGGCTACTAGGCCATCCACCACCAGGGCATGCATAATGTGAGGCATATTCAAAGCCACCTCCTTTATCTGAGCGAGTTGCACACCTGACTTAATTGTATGTCAGCAGGCGGGGGTTTTTTCTTTCCCTGATCCAAGCGGTACATCGCTCTGGTAAACTCACTGTGTCTGAAAGAAACCTTCAAGAGCGTGTCACCCAGCGAGCCACCGTTATATAACGGAAAAATAGTGATCCACGGCGATTCCTTGGTGAAGGCTATGCATCGCACGATGGACGGGTGTAGAACCTGCATGCCCTGCTCTGCCTGAAAGCTCTCAAATCTTGAGCTGCCTTCTCCCTTGTAAAGCTTTCCGCAAAAAGTAACGTGCTTTGGAAGAAATGAGATGCCCTGGACCTTATACTCCTTCACTGTGCCAAAAGCTCCTGACCCTATTATTTGCCCCTCGATCAAGGCTTGTGCGGAACGCCGATAAGGTGTGTACATCGCTCGTTGAAAATGGTATGCATGATTGCGCCCGTCCTTATCACATCCGGTTGTCCGGACGGTGCAGCGGCTATATCTTGGGTGATGCGCACTCTTTTGGGAAGTGTCTGCAGCAGAAAGAACTCTCATACGTTTGCTCTTCACCTTCTGCTCTCGTTCCATGTTGCGTCCCACAGTTGTAGACGGCGTAAGTCGACAGAAGGTGGTGTGGCATCTCTGAGATCCTCGTATGCCGAACGCATACTCCCCAAGATAGTGCGTATCCTGTGCTGGTAGTCAAAGTCGACTAACTTCCATCTTTCACACAATTCAGCGTTGCCTTCGCATCTGAGACGACACTGTGCATTTTCTCAGATCTGCACGACGAGGTCTCTCATGAGGATATCTAACTCATTAGTCTTTCTGACAGCTTCTTCTGAACATTGTGATATGATAACTGCCTCTATGCGAATGGCTCGCAGGATGATCTTTCGCTCTTCGGTGGAGAGCATGGTGGCCATCGTCACAAATCTAGCAAATATCTTTAGATACAGAACAAAAATAGAATATCAAACAATAGTATTGAAAACAACATCAAGCAATACATCAACATGTTATCCATTTACGGTTTACACTAAAACAGATAAAACAACCGTAACAAGTGTGTCACATTAATTATCATTGATCAAACAAAAGAAGCATCCATTGTTGCACATTCACTGAACTGCTACCACCAATCAAGTAGATCAAGAGAAATATATGAGAGAGAGAGAGAGAGAGAGTATCAAGACACAGATAGAGAGGAAAGGCACTGAACAGTCAAGCTAAATATTCATTGTTATATATACATATCCTTCTAGCCATAATCACGTGAATCATCGAGGGAGAGAGAGAGAGAGAGAGAGAGAGAGAGAGAGAGAGAGAGAGATTAAAATTATTTTATATTCACTGTCTAGCCAAAATCACCTAAGTCAAGACAGTGGAAGGAGGAGAGAAATAGATGGAAAGAGAGATTATATTAGATGGCATTTTGAATAATTTCAGCAATGTTTAAAAATAGTTTCCTAAATGGTTTCATAAATTCTTAGACACTGCAAAACAATGTTTATAATCTCTTTATGGCATTTTAAATAATTTCAAAAAAATTTAAAGATGTCATTTTAAATGGTTTTATAAATTCTTAAAGATAATGCAAAACAATGTATAGGATTGTTTTATATTCATTGTGATCTATACATGGAAATCTAACCATAATCACCTAGTCAAGACAGAGATAAGAGAAGGAAAATAGAGAGAGAGATATATATATATAGAGAGAGAGAGTGAATAGTAGAAGACATTTTGAATGATTTCGTAAATTCTCCAAGATAGACTAAAATAGTGTGTAGAATTGTTTTGTTTACATTGTCATCTTTGCATGGACGTTTAGCCATAATCACCCAAGTAAAGATAGAGGTAGGAGAGAGAGAGAGAGAGAATATCATCTATTTTTTAGTGTTATTTCGGTTATTACTTTGTTACTTTGATTTTACTATTTCATGAAATGAGACTTGTAGACAATATGATTTAAACTATGACCCATGTGATACTTAGGCCGTGTTACCGACCAAGTATCGCATGTATCACACGTAATAAAAACAACACAGGCCGCGTTACCGGCAAACCAAACAAATTTATGACATTTTTTGACCCCTTACCGATCAAATGCCACAATATGCAATCAAAACATATGCACTAGCGAACGACACCATTTTGCTGCGTTACCAACAAGGTGTTGCCCGAATCTATGGGAATAGGAATTGGATACGGACATAAATTAGCCGCATTACTGACCATATGCCCGCATTTGATAAAGGGAAGGGAAGGTGACATCGTCATAATGATACTATGCTTGCCGCGTTACCGACTAGTACCATTACAACGTGCCATACTTACCATAGGACACAACTCGGCCGCGTTACCGACCATGTGCCCCATGATAAGCACCATTCCGAAGAATGGCCTTACACACACACGCATCTCTCGTGTGGCAGACCACCTACATCTAGCTGCGCACTGCGACTGTGTGGGTGGCTGCCCGCACGAGTACTCACACACCCACACTACCCACATGCAGATAAGATAGTACCTGTGTGTAAACAGCTGTCAAGTAATACTATCAAGTAATAAATCCCCAAGGGGCCCCGCGGGCTTCATATATATAGAAATATGTTGCCCGGCGGGAATTCTAATGGCCCAGGCGGTTCCCGCCGGGTTTTAATTATACCCGATGGGCCCGTTGGGTTTTTTCTGAATCCCGACGGGATTTTGGCTGGTTACCAGCAGGTAACCAGCAACCTGCTATTTTGTGAACGTGTAATCATGTAAACATGTTATTAACATGTTCACATGTGTTATTAACAAGAAAAAACTTGTGATCACGTGAATATTTAATCCCTGGTGTTGTATGCAAAAAATTATAGGTTACACTACACTGCCACACCCATCCAGTGTCATCTATGGGTTTGAAACTTTGCAAGTGAGGGGGAAGAAACTCCATGGATGCACTTGCTAAGTTTCAAATCCATCGGATGTCAAATAGGTGTAATGTCTTGCCCAAACCTACTCCTTTTTACGTACGAGGCCTCTTGGTCCATATGCAAAAAAGAGTAGGCTATTGCACCACACCACCACACCTATTCAGCATTTGATGGGTTTGAAACTTACCCCCCAGAAGGCTATACTCCTACATCAAGGCTAGTGCTCTATTTTATTGAACTGTTCTCAGCCTCTAGCACCAATCCATAGAGTTCCCAAATCTTCTCTTTTTTGCATACAAGACCCCTTGGGATGTATGCAAAAAAGAGCAGGTTAGTAGACCACAATGCCATGCCCATCCATCATTTAATAGGGGTGAAACTTGTTAAGTGGGGGGAGGATAACCCCATGGGACAAGTTTCACCTCCATCGGATATCTGATGGATGTGATGTCCTACCCAAACCTGTTCTTTTTTGCATATGGGACCCCTTGGCCCTTATGCAAAAAAGAGTGGGTTGCACCACATTGCCACATCTATCCACCAGCATCTTATGGGGATGAAACTTAGCAAGTGGGGGGATATAAACACCATGGACCGCTTGCCAAGTTTCTTCCCCTGTCAAAGTGGGTGTGATTTCTAGCCCAAAACTATACAGGACCCCTTAGGCCGTATGCGAAAAAGAGAAGATTGGACCACACTGCCACACCTATCTACCATCCAATGGGCTAAAACTTGGTAAGTGGGGGGAGAGAAACCCCTTGGACCCACATGCTAAGTTTTCACTCCCATTGGATGTAGGATGGGTATAATGTCATGTCTAAACCTACTCTTTTTTGCATACGAGACCCCTTGGGCCATATGTAAAAAAGAGTGGGTTGCAGCACACCACCATACCCATTCGGCATCCAATGGTGGGTTTAAAACTTGAAAAATTGGAGGATTGTAGCCCCATGGACCTACTTTACAAGTTTCACCCCCATTAGACATTAGATGGGTATGATGCCGTACCCAAACCTGCTCTTTTTTATGTACGGGACCCCTTGGGCCATATGCAAAACAGAGTTGTACATCACACCCATACATGATATGAGCACACTCAAACATAACATGGTACTCAAACATTTATAAATAACATAGATGGGTTTAAAAGAAAAGACAAAGAACTAGACTCAGTGGGAGTATATAATCGCCTCCTTGTTGTCCCACTCATACTACACGAACTCAGTGTTGCTCTTGTGCATTTAACCATATGAATAGTAGTAACTTGCCACTATCATGTTGTGGGCATCAAATGAGAATCCATAATCATCAGTTGCATTGCGTTTAAGGGTGCACTTGGACCTAGTGCACCACATAATATAATAATCCACCTCCTCTTCATTGCCCTTCTCGGTAATAATGGCAAAAACATCACCCACTTTCAAAATATCTATCAAAGAATCATGATCTACCTTGTCACGTAGTGTAAAAGGATTGGCAATGTAATGAAGCAATTCTATATGCACATACATATGTATGGGTTTGGGCCTAGGCAAATGGACCTTGGGTCCCTTGGGCATAGATTTGGGCATGGGCACATTATTAACTAGTGTAAAATGACCACACACTATATAAGTGACCTTGGTCTAGGCTATTGTGCCTTTTTACCTTTTGATCATTTGATCATAATACACATCTATCTTGGAACTTTCAAGATTCCATGGAGACCTTCTCCCATGTATTAGACTCCATGTCTCCATGGAAACGAGTCTCCTCTCCCTCATTTCTTTCATTAGCCTACTCCATGCTTTGGGTAATGAAGCAATTTTATATACATGAACATGTATGGGTTTGAGCCTAGACACATGGACCTTGGGTCCCTAGGGCATAAATTTGGGCATGGGCATATTATTAGCTAGTTTGAAATGGCTAGGCACTATATAAGTAACCTTGGTCTAGGCTATTGTATCTTTTTACACCTTTTGATCATTTTGTCATATAACACATCTATCTTCGAGCTTTTTAGCTTCCATGGAGACTTTCTCCTATGTTTTAGACTCCATGTAAATGATGTCTACATGTCCATGTAAACGAGTCTCCTCTCCCCCCTTTCTTTCATTAGTATCAAAGCCCTACTTTGGTCTTGGTAGTTTTGCTTTGAGCTTGGTAGTTTGGTTATGATTTTGGAGGTGATTAAGACTTTATCATTTTTTATTAAGTTTTACATAGTTTTTCAAGATTACTATTATCTTGATTTTTGTGGATTAGCATGAGAGTAGTGTTAATCATTTTTTGAATCTATGCTAATCATCATTTTTTAAAAATCCTATTCTCTGAGTTTAGTGCATAGTTTCTTGATTAGTGACTTGTGATCAAATCTATCCATAAACCCTAATTTTCTTTCACATTTGCCTAGTTTCAGGGAGATCTGGGTACTTTTGAGGGAACTGTTAGTTGATGCACAAATCTTGGTGTAGAGTTCATCAAGAAGGGGTGTAGATTGTAGTTTTATTTTACATTAAAGTAGATTTATGTGTAATTTACAGCTCTACTATATAGATTTATGTGTAATTTACAATTCTACTATATAGATTTATGCCAAGTTTGTTGTGCAAAGTGGTGCACTTTATAAATCTAGTGGCAAATTATGCTGAATGTGCTGTGTGCAAAGTGTAGTTTACAAGTTTCTTGGTGACAATTTGTAAAATTTGCAAGAGTGTGTATGAAATTAGAAAATATTAGTGCAAACTTAAGTAATGAGTGAGTCTTGATTATATCTTTGCTAATCTTGATCAATTCTTGCAAGAAAATTATCTTTCTTCAAAATAAATTATAATCTTTCAGAAGTCAAGAAATATTGTAAAATTTGATACATGATAAGCATGAATGTTGTATTCTTTCTTAATTTGATCCCAGAAAGCAAGATTATTGAATCTTGGTGGAAATAATGTAAGATTATGGCAACAGTTTTATGATCTGATGTGATCTAAGATAGTTTGGATAGTTCTTGATCAAGAAAGTCATTAACATCAACCTATAAGTGCTAATCTGATAATTAGTGACTAATCTTGATGGATACTAACAAAATCAAAGCAATTTATAGTAACCTATTGGATAGTTAACAAGAGATTAAGCTGTTGATTAACCTCTACCAAATTGGTTAATAGTTGCAAAAGAGCTTGACCATAGTTTCTTAAGTTTGATTGAGATTTAATAGCATCTAAGCAATATTTACATTTGTAAAACCCTATTGGGAGTTAAATCCAACCCTTCTAGTGCAAGCACCAGTGCACAACCAATGCTCGGGTTTCTATACTTACGTACAAAAGTAATAGTATGAAGAGGAAAAGGTAAAGCAAGAAAAGCATTAACAGTGGATTCATAGTGGTTTAATAGGGATTGTTGGTGATTAAGCCAAGAAAGGCTTGATTAAGCTAGGATTTAGTATGTATAAAATATTACCAGCTTGACAAAAAATGAAGGCTTTTGTAATAGCACAACAGCTTTGTGGTTTTGGGTTATAACAACCCTAGTTAAAACTTCCATAGCTCAGCACATTGTTTACAATCACTTTTTACCAAGACATTGTTGTGCATTAGGGTCATTAAGCAGTAGTATATGTAGACTATAGAAAAAAATAACAGATCAAAGGAGCATGGAGCACCTATTGATATGACCTCTCTTTAACAAGTCAATAGGCAAAGTAGATTAGCCAAGAAAACTATAGGGCTAAACACTTCAATCCAAGAGTTGGAATCTGTTCAAGGATTCCGAAGGGCCCCCCATCCATTTCTTGACATGAGACATGCAATATTTGATACAAATTTAGGTTGGCTTGCAGATGAAATGGGTCTCATTTAACTCATCAAAAGCTTCTACAACTAGAGTCTCAATGTCCACATCTTTCTCTTGTGTTAAAGGCAACCCATTAAAAGCTTACATTGCCTGCCTTCTATTTGTTACCTCTAGTTCACTAAGAGAACAAAGCTCAAAGGTGCCAACACTTTCTTTTCTTTTTTTGTTTTTAACTTTACACTTCTTGCCTTCTGTTTGTTACCTCTAGTTCACTAAGAGAACAAAGCTCAAAGGTGCCAACACTTTGGTTTTCTTCTATTTTTTTAACTTTACATTGCCTGCCTTCTATTTGTTACCTCTAGTGCAGAAAGAGCAGAAAGCTCAAAGGTGCCAACACTGTGGTTGTCAACGTTTGTTGCACGCCATCTATTTTTTACCTCCAGTGCATTGAGGAGCAACATGCTCAAAGATGCCAACACTATGGTGTCAACGTTTGCTGCCTCTGGCATCTATTTGTTTCTCCATTGCATTGTCGGTATCTGGTCAAGACCCAGCACTTACATGGCTCCATGCCACCTAGTCGGCTCCAGAGGAGCAGCGGCCCAATGCAAGAAGCCAATGCTAGGATGTTGAGCCACCTATCTACCTAAGAACGGGGAGATTTATTATGAATGCAAAGTGGGTTAGTTCCTAGAGCTATCCAAATTTCAAACAACATTCCACGTCTAGACATGAACAACTTAACACAAGATTGAACACTAAATAGATAGAGATGAATAGAGAGAAAGAAACAGTGAGACAAAGACTAATCCATTCTTGAGTATTATAGGACAATGCCTTAGTAAGCACTCTACTCATGAATTTCTCACTCAGCTCTCCTGTCCCCCTATTCGGTTCTCTTCCTCTCCTCAGGGCCTGAGTAACATGAGTCTACCTATCCAGATAGTAATGCACCCTCTCCTACAATCTTAGCTAGGTAGACTAGGCCCACTCTGACTCCTTTATCCCCTTATCTGACTGATTCCCCTTTTTCCATTACAACCACGGGTACTACCCATTCATCAAGAAGCTATTCAAGTTTGTTACAAAACAAGAAGTCTCGGTTTGTTGCACAATGGTCAATCCAGCAAGCAGCGATCTGGGCGGCGCTAATTGGCCCGCCAATACCTGGTGATCACAGGACGCTGTGCCAGCAACCAAGACCATGGTTGCTATTCAAAAAAAAATTGTGTCTAGATTGCCACTTAGTTCGAATATTCCTTAGGCCATATTCCAGCCACCTTCTTCTGGTACCTCCTCTATTGTTGCAATGCCATCTAAGATGAACTTAATGGGGCGATCGTAGGCATACCATGGCTCAGAAGCCCTCACCCTACTACTTACCCATGCATGCCCTATGCTACTCCTCTTATCGGCCCTCTAAAACTGCACATCGATGGGCCACGCCTCTAGATGCCTTGTTCTTGCCCTATTCATTGCTTCTATAGCCATGCGTGTTTTGCAAAGGCATGGGGCTCTATTTGCTCTGGGGTGATAAGGTCTTCTTCAAATATTGTCTGCTCTAGTTCCTTTGGCCTTGTTCTCCCACCCCGACTCCATCACCACCCATGGGGTGGTGTGCCTGTAGGTTTAGGTTTCAACACTTTCCTTTTCCTTTCTTTGTTGACTCTGATGTGGTGAGAGGCTTTAGCAATGTCGTTCTTTGAATGAGTTGTTGCCTCCTCACCCGAATTTGTGAGTCATAAGAGATTGCTACTTCCATGTATTGCTCTAGATTCGGGGGAGGGGCTCTTCCTTGTCTTGTCCATCTGCTCCTGTCTTTTTGCACCTCTTCTGTGTGCGCCCTTCTCATGGTGTCCAATTGCTCTTGTCCTTTTCAGAGGTGAGTATGAGCTGTTATCAATGCCACATTCAGCTCATTGATCGTCATTTTTCCTCCTCTTCCTCTTTTCATTCTTGCAAGAATAATAGCCTCTACATCCTTCTTGAGGGCCTTTATGGTTAGCCCATCTTGCCTCTATTGCTCTTTGAACTCTTCAACTAGAGCCTCTAGCTCTTTGATTTGTGCCCTGAGCGTAGCTTCGTCATTCTCCTTCTCCTCTAGTTTATTCGTCTTGCCGCCCATGAATGTTCTTTCAACTCCTCGTCGGTGGGATTAGGTCCATTGATGACCCTTTGTATATGACTAATTCTTCCCCTTCCCATCTGTCTGCATGGCTGGCTTCTTTCCGTCTCCCTTCAAGAGGGTGAATCTCCTTTTCCAGACTTCCACTTCATTTTTTAGCTACTCATTTTACTTTTGGCTACTTTTCCTTGCTGGTACCTCCCCCACCACTGGCTCTGGTCTCCTTGCCCTCTTGGCTAGGTGTTGTTGCAAGCTCTTGTCAGTTTCGAGCCTGTTAGCTAGAGGCAAGGTTTGTCTGTCCGAATCCTCCCTCCGGATTGTTGTCCTACAAATGGTAGAGCCCATTAGGGGAATTTTGGAATCAACTTTGGCCCTTTTTCCTCTAGAGAGAGAAAGGCTTTGGACCAATAGAAAGAGATCCACCGTAACGAAACTTTTGATAATTAGACGTTTTTTTATATATTATTTATATGAATATATTGTTATTAAAGAAATACGAAATGCATTTGACCACACTTTATAATGTCATTTCTTTAATATATATGAAAATGAGAGTGTTGTGAGCTCACTTAATAAATCTCAGCTCATTTAATGAACGATTTTCAATCAAAAAAATTTCCCTCATTCAGCTCATTTAATAAAAGTGTTTTTTTCCTCTAAAAATTTGAAATGTTCTCTTCAAAGTTCTTAGCTCATTTAATGAATGAATTTCCCTCAAACTTTCATACGTTTTGGAGGTTATCTCTTCTTTCATCTCATCTTCTTACATCTACTTTTATTTTCTATTTGCTTCAATGGAAACCACACGTCCTAGGCGTCCTTGCTCCTCTACTAGAGCTATTATAGTATACAACAGCTTTGATATGGATAATCAAAGGTGGATTCCTACCACCACAATCTCTATTGGGAGTTGGATAATGTTGTAGATGAGGAAGCGAAAAAATACAAAGAATGAGTTCATCGACACTTACAAAGGCAGAGTTCAAGATTTCAAACTCTTTGACACATGTAGGAGCATTAAGGAAGCCTTATACAACATACCTATATGCACTTAGAACTGCGTCTACAATGTTTGCCTGATGGAATCCCACTCCATAGACCAAAGTGTAAGTAAATATTTTTACATTATGTTTATGTAATGTGTTTCATTTCTATACTTATGCTTCTCTTGTATTCGTCTATATAGATATATATCCTTAAAACTTGGTTGAGGTGGCATCTTATAGATAGTATTGTGGGAATCTTTGATGCTTTTCATGCATCTATTGGTGGTGAGAAGCTATACAAAGAAACATTAAGTATGTCTTTGGCAGAGAGAGGAGTTTTCTTTTATAAATGAATTTTACACGGCACCTCATAGTGTTACAGGTTATGGATCTTTGAAAGCATTACTACTGTCTTCATTCGACAATTCAAAAAGGCCAATACCAATAGCAAAAACAAGTGTGAGTGCTTTAGATTAAAGATATACCAAGACGTGCAGAGGTGTATAAGACCAAATGTAGCAAGTCGTCGGGTGAAAATCATTGTCTTTATGCCATTGCATGTTTTTGTCGACTTCTTTTATGATGAGGAGGTCAAAAAAATATCGTCAATGTTTATCTGTAAATCAGAGAAATGTTTGGATTTCTTAGATCAAAATTGGGATGTGAAAGAATTAAATGGGATTACCTGCAAAATCCAGAGGAAATCTATTGTCTGTAAATATATGATTGGCTTCCAAAATTTTATTTTAGATGGCATTATGTCAATGGAAAACTTATAGCAATTGATCAGGACTTGGAGGATGACTTTAAAAATCTATTGATGTTATTAGAGGTATGGTTTGAACATGAGCTCTTGTAAGGTCAAACATCTCACTACGTCAAGTGAGAACAGACTTGGCAAATGAGGATGACTTACAAGTGCCTAATGATTATGTGTTCAAGTGCAACGACGACAACCATAAGGTATGTTATTCAATCTAACCTCGAAAATGTATTCATTTCAAAACTATGCCATAATCATTATTACTTATATATATTACTTTGATTTTTGGAAATAGGTACCAAGGAGAAAAGAAAGGACCATTCAATGCAAAGACATTACAAGGAAGCAAGTTTTCATGGTGCAAACGACCATCACATAGAGATAAATGTATTTTTGACAACATATAGTTACATCAATCATGACAACATTTTGTATTTCTCAGAGCAATAGAAACTAAGACAAATATTTTACATTTTCTTATTGGATATTTAAAACATTGATAGCATGTTCTTTTTTTTCCTGAGGTGTGCTCTTGGGTGTGGGAAGATTCTTGTTGTTAGGGCGGTGAAGCTTGTCGTTGAGGGGGTGCTTGCTCTTCCGGACATTGTTAGGGTGGTTTCTCTTCTAGACGCTATTGGGGTGGTTGTTCTTGGGGATTGGAATCTTGCTCTTTTGGAATAGAAGCTTGCTATCGTTGGCAGGGTTGAAGCTTGACTTTGCGCTTGGGGCAGTGGCACAATTTGCTGTTGTCGGGATCTCGAAGCTTCCAAATCGACATCTTCAGATGCATCAGATTTTGGAAGCTCGACAACCAACCTGTCGACTTGTGTTCAATGGTAGTGCCGTGCGGTGGTCCTGATCGTGGTTGTGATGGAGGGGGCACAAATGTAACATGGATATTAGGCGGCCTGCTATGAATAGTGACAGTAATACGCTCATCATCCCTAAACATCCCTAAATCCACATCGGAGTATTTTGATAATCTTGGATTCTACAGAAAGCAAAAAAAAATAGACATGTGCCATCAAAGAATGAGGAAGGAGAGTAAGATATCATTTAAAAAAAAGAGCATGCCTACATTTTTTGCGGGCAATGAGAGAACTAATTGTAGTAGCAACTTTGCATTGTATCACACCCTCCAACCGCAAGTATGGCCAACCTGTTTGCTACGTGACTCTACATCTCACAATCCTTATGTGTTCTAGCACAGTGAGTCTTGGATTATGCCCTCAAGACCAGTTATTAGCTTTCTAATTGATTTGCACAAAACGTTATTGTTGTCAATACTGAAAATTCTCTCCCTCTCTCTCTCTCTCTCTCTCTCTCTCTCTCTCTCTCTCTCTCTCTCTCTCTCTCTCTCTCTCTCTCTCCAAATCATACGATATATGAATAATGATTGTGTAGACTTACTGTCTCATGGTGCCATGGAATTCTTCACTTGAATTGGCCAAGTAACAAGTCTTGGATTCCATATCGTAAAGGATCAAACTCCAGTGTGAACTACGACATGTAATTAGAGGTATGAGAAGTAACATAAAAAATATACAGTGAATTTAGGTCACAATACTAAGACTATAAATGAGATTGCATATCACTTACTCTTCATTGTATGCCATTAGAATTATTTGAGCTACATTGAAATTTATCGGACTAAACCATGGACATACATCAACCATTGAAGTATGTTGTGCAGTAAGAACCAAGGAAAGGAGGGAATCTACAATATATATACAATTTTAAAAATCAAATGGGAGATTTGATATAATCAGGCTGCACAAGAAAATTACATTATATCAGTTACTTTGGACAAGCAAACCACATTACAATCAAGATGATGACCAAGGATGTAGCAAACCTTAGAACTACTATCATAATTCTATTTTTAACCTCCATTAAAACATTGGATAAAACAACAATCTCCTCCGCATTGAAAGGAAAAAATTGTGTGGTGCCTTGCACCGAAAGTCTAACGTGAAATGAGGGGACAAAATAACTCAAAGCTTTAACATTCGACTTATGCATTCCCCGAATAGCCGCTTTCTTCATCCGCAATTCTTGGAGCTCCTGCATCTTGGCTTGGTCTCCAATCCTTTGTACGTTGAGCCTTGTGTCACGAGAATGACTAGGCTTTGTCACTTCTGTGATCTTAACTTTTTTCATCAAAGGAGGGATTTCCAAAATTCATTTCATTCTTTTGTCACTAAGCAGGACGGGCTCCAACATATTGTCATATCTAAACCTGAGCAAACGATGCAAGTTCATGTCTTTCGGCATCACGGTGATTCTGTGTGCATGCACGGCAAGGACGTAGCTATCCTGAAAAAAATCGACAAGCCAGTCTTCCGTAGCCTCTTGCAAACATCCTAGGGAAAAGGCTTGCCAACGCATATTAATGGCAAAATCCTCACATATAGACCTGACTACGCATTGGAATGGCAACTTTGGAATCGTGCAATACATATGTTTCTTCACCTTTCTTAGTTTAAGAAGGACACATCTATGTTGCTCGTATCTGCGTCTCCTCATTGAGTGCAGTGTAGACATTTTATTTCTCGAAACAACTTCTTTACCTATTTTAGGATCATTTGTAGATGAGAGCCTTGCGGTCTTCTTCGTACGTGCCATCTGAAAATAGTCATAATGTTACATCTCAATAAATATATAGGATAATAAAATAGCAACAAATCACTACAACGCGATATGGGCATATCAGATACAATCACAATACAATCCTCGCATTGTAGTGATTTATCACGCATAGACCTTCAAAACACAAAATAAGACAAAAACTACTGAAAAAGTTAACTTGGATAACAAAATAGCTTCAAATCACTACAATGCGATATGGGTACATCGAACAAAATCTACATCAACTCCTCGTGTTGTAGTGATTTCTCACACAGACCCTTTCATTTGACAAAATAACACATGAACAATACTCCCAACAATACCTATGACGATAAAATAGCTTCAAATCACTACAACGCGATATAGATACATCAAACCTAATCGTCATACCCTCCTCGCGTGTTGTAGTGATTTCTCGCATAGAGCATTTCATTTTAGAAAGTAAGTCATGAAAATAAGTCATAGATAGCATACACAACACAAAATAATGTATAGGACACGAAAGTATGTCCAAAACACTATACCGTGATATGGCTACATCCCAAAAAAATCGTAATTCATTCTTTGCGTCATAGTGATTTGTTAGACATTACCTTTCGTTTGACCCAATATCTATTGAACGCAGGTAAAACATGACATATGATTGAATATAACATTTAGGACCAGTAGTGATTGCTTGATAACTCACCAAAGAATCACGCAAGGAAAATGTTGAACACATGTACGCTTGCTTGATGAATCGCAGAGATGGCATAGATGAAGCACGGCAGAGGAATACACGCACTGAAGGCTGTCCCCAGAGGAGGCAAAATGAAATAGGGGTAAAAGACAAGGACACCTGGGGAAAATACAAACAAGGGTACATAAGTGAAAGACGTCGATCACATTTACCGAGGACAAGTACGACATTTATCGTTCGAGAATGACAACAGTGATGATACCGTGTCAGACACACGTGCGGAGGAGTATGATACATGTGTGAAAGAGCATGTCAACGGTGGCAACACGTGCAAAAAAGGAGGACGTGGGGCTGTACTCATTAAATAGATGATGATTACGATCA
Source organism: Cibotium barometz (assembly GCF_041138505.1). Lineage (NCBI taxonomy): Eukaryota > Viridiplantae > Streptophyta > Polypodiopsida > Cyatheales > Cibotiaceae > Cibotium > Cibotium barometz. The sequence continues at coordinate 1,648,425 of NC_141069.1, forward strand.
ATCCATTTTTTAACACCTATCATCAACACATGCACAGAGCACGTGGTGCGCCATCATGCATGTTTTCCATGTGTACAGACCGTTAGTTTCCATGGATAAAGCTAACCCACATTCATTATTTGTTACTTCTTGCTCTCCAGCAATTTTTCTCGCAGCAATCATGACCGGCACGTTGCTTCTTGCTCTCGTACAGTTAATTTCGTTGCTTGCTTCTTGCTCTCCTAGAGTGAACTTTGCAGTATGTTTTTAATAAAGATTTTCATGGCGTTTCAATTTGGCTGAAATTCTATAATTGTTTTATAAATATTCCATCAAAGATTTTTGCTTTTAGATTTTTAAGAAATTAATTTATTTCTTACAAATATTTCATCAAATCACTACACGCGAAGAGGGATCTCGGTGAGAACTATCGTACCCATATCACGTTGTAGTGATTTTGCCTACAATCGTAATTTTCTTGCATATATTTCTTCAAATCACTACAATGTGGAAGAGGTCTCGGTGCGCTCACGCATATCACGTTATAGTGATTTGTCCTACTGTCATTCTTTTTTTACTTTTTCAAAGATTTCAACGTTTAGATTTTTAAGAAATTGATTTGTTTCTTACAAATATTTGATCAAATCACTACAACGCAAAGAGGGAACTCGGTGGTGAGAACTCTCCCACCCGTATCGCAGTTATAGTGATTTGTCCTACTGTCGTTCTTGTAGTGATTTAGCTTACAATCGTCTTTTCCTTTGAAATATTGCATCCAATCACTATAACGTGAAGAGAGGCCTCGGTGGGAATTCTCCCACACATATCACATTGTAGTGATTTTGGCACATTTTTCTTTGAATTTTCATTTTCTCACTAATATTTCATCAAATCACTATACGCGATTAGAGATCTCAATGAGATTTCTCCACCCTTATCGTGTTATATTGATCTTGCCTAATCCTTAATTATCTTACATAGAACTTTGTCGTCGTGACATATTTTATGGCTTATGATGGATCCTTTCGGGATTGAGGTCAAGTCTGATGCTGGCATTCAAGAAACCCCAGATGAAAAGTTGTTCGACTTCCTTTATAAATTTCAACAGCATCATCGCAAACCTAAAATCTCACGCATGTTTAATTTCAATTTCCCCATCAAAGACATGATCATTTCTGCACGTCTATCTTGAAGAGAAAGAGCAAAAATTTCAGCAGATCACTTCAAATGGTACAGTCATGTTTGACAACGTTTAGTATGTGCACGTGAATGATATTGAGTCTTCAAAACAACCCAAAGACAAAAGTTAAACATGGATGTTTTAAAGGTGCCAAATGATAAGAAGGAGACACACAGTAAGTGTCTCATTCACAATCGCAAGTGTCGTCTCGTCGCCTTACAACTATGGATTTATCTACTACTTGCATGTGCTGCTTGAGGATGAATAAGTTGCAAATGAAGAAATTGAGGAGAAGGCAGAGGAACCTCCAAGGGTAGAAGATGAAGTTCAAGAGATTGCAGAGGAGATAAACTTGGCTGTAGAGAGGGACTTAAGTGAGCAGTTGGATATTGACGCACTCAGAAGAGAAGACACCTTAGTAGTTACAGGTGACGAGTAGCCCTCTACGATAGAGGAAGCAGGGGACATTCCAACCCCACTCCTCCCCACATTTCCTATTGACAAAGAATATTTGTTAACTACAGATATTCAAGCTGTAATTGACATAAGGGAAGACTACTATCTGGCCATCATTGCACAAAATCTTGAGGAAGATGAAGATTTTATCAATCCAGATTTGGATAAATATCTCTTATTGGATTTAAATGTCAAGGATAGTGAGTTCCCCATTTGCTGACACATTATCTATGATGTACAAGGATGCAAAAAGCTATGAATCCAACCTTCCCACTGAAGAGGAATTTTAGGCTATTCAACAAAGACTTAATATTTCACACATGGGAAGGGAAGGGGCATCATCATCGGCGGTCCAGGATAGCAACTCAACAATCAATATATGGATAGATAATTTACTTGTTAATGTGATGAAAATCAGAAGGTGTGTTTACTTTTTAATGACTTTTTATCGTGCTGAGTAGCTTATTCTATTTGTTGTGTTGGCTCATCGATAGCATTGTTTTACAGCTAGTTGTGTTTGAGGATGAGTTTCTCGGGCGCGGAGCAGGCAAACGTGTGGGAGGACTCGGCATGGACTTAGCACTGGGAGAGTACATAAACCGATTGAGTTTTTCACAATTCATTATATTCCACAAAAAATTCTCAAAAGACAATGCAGAATTTCCTTTGTTTACAATCAAAAAATTATCCAGATACCTTGGGGCATATCTCGCTAGGTGGAATGCAGACAAAGTCATGCTTTTGGAAAAGCAGTTAGCATTGCGAATCTTTGGGCAGGGCCTTGGAGTCTATGCACTAAGGAGTAAATATTACTTAGCCTTATGGATTGGCATGTGGGGTTAAGGATCCTAATATGCTAAGTGATTATGGCAAAAGGGAGCTTCTCAGATTCACAAAACTGAGGGTTCCTCCAGTTTTACAGTTACAGGATGTTGCAAAGCCATCTTCAAAAAGGGCAAGGCTTCATGCACCTGAGAATGTTAGTGAGCAGGTTAAGGAGTAGTAGTATATTCCTATCTCTTGTAATAATATTCTCTCATGTAATGTCATGACACTTTTGCATATGATCATTTTTGAATTTGAAATGCTAATCATGGATCTACGGGTATCCAAATCTTTCCATTTCTTTGTTTTGTACATTGCCATTCTGCATGCTTAATACTTGCATTATATCTCCTCCATATATCTTGTTTTCTTTCTTTATTCACAAGTTTCACTACTTGATTAATTTCGGATGCTTTGAACTGCTGCTTTTTTTTGGCTTTGTGTACAAGCTTTCTATATGTCCACTGATGTAATTCTTCTAAATTGTTAGCTTTTTCTGCTCCTCCACCATGTCTTCTATGATTGAAATATCTGGAGCGTGCTTGATAATGTGTTTTCTCCATTCCCTTGGTTGACCATATTGATAAACTACCATACTTCTTTGCAAACCAAGGGGTATGATTGTGTATAATATGCTTTTCAAGAGAATAAAAAATATATTAATTAGTATATTTTTTAATATACAATTAAAAAACTATTTCAATGCATAATCGATCTAATACCATATAGGGGGTGATGTGTTGATCCGTCCATGCATCAATCATTGATCTCTTGAACTCATCTAGCACTGTTTGAAATATCTCATGGTCCTTCTTCGTCCACACTTTCTTGTCACATAACTTAATCATAGTGTCTAGAGATTTCCACACCTTGGCTTTTCATGTTCTTGCTTGTTGTCTGCATGGTCTATTACTGCATTGTGAACACACTTCCATCTATTATATTTTACGATCTGCACTGATTGTCTTCTTCTACGACCTTTTGGTGTTGGTTCAAATAGAAACCTTCTTGCTTTAACGCCCCCAATGGAAGGTTTCTTAGGTACATTCTTCCCATCCTTTGACCCTTTTTCATCTTGTTCAATTTTTGCATGTTCACCATGCAAACCAATGTCTGATAAAACTTTCTCTAGTGCTTTGATGGATGTAACCTTTACTGTATTGGGCTACTATAGAGTCCATGCAAAACATATGTATAAAAACAAGAGTTTTTCAATGATTCTGCAAAGAGCATGCATTGTACAAATGTGGAAACTTGACAATGGAATATCAAGAATTGGCTTGAAGTTTGGGTCTTTCAAGTGCCTATTCGGTACCTTCTTCCAATACCTCTTATCAAACACCTTTGCACTACACATGCAATATAAGCAAGGACTTTTTGAATTGGCACCCTTTGACACATTGTGCATACATTTCGAAGTTTTAAGATCACTCGCCATATACCACTCCACCTTATATTGTCTCATGCCTTCCACATCCAAGATTTCTCCATTTCTCTACTCGCTGATGATCTCGAGTATCGATGTCTTATGAAAGACCCAATGTAGAACATCAAAATTCTCTAATTCTACCTATAATACATAAGAAACATCAATGTTTTTTTTATGTAATTCTTTTTTTGCAAACATATCCGAGTT